>NC_083633.1:4095582-4138082 GCF_963584025.1 Labrus mixtus | reverse complement strand
AGTGGAAGGACAATGTTGACAAAAGGAGATTAAATACTCATGCTGTTTGCTGAATGGTATCGAGTAATATTTCATAACATGTGGCAGACTGTAAAGTAATCAGTGGAGCTTTAGTCGAGACCACCTGCATTGAGTCCTACCCCATTGTAAAGGTTGGGCCGGTTGAATTTAAAAAATGACAGCCCACAGAACAAATGTTTAGTTTAGTTATTCCTCCAGTATTAAGTACATGTTTAAAACAAGCTACTGAAAATGGTAAATTAGTTGCTTTGTACAAAAACGTTGCCAAATACATGTGCACAAACACAACCGATCCCTTCATTCCCATTTATTGGTAAGTACCTAAAATCTGGAGCCTGCAGCAGATCCACCTGGAGCATTGCATGCCACTCTGATTTGCTGCTCTCCTCTCGTGTCTGTTGGATTCAACTTGAACGTATTCCTCTGTGACCTTCCAATGGGCAACCACTGACATGCCGGTGCAACCAACCACATGATAAAGGATTAAAGTTGCATAAACCCCAAACCATGAAGTTATTACTCGTCTCGATCTCACAAGGATGATGGCTGCTTTGCCTTCCTTTTGTCTTGAATAGAATCAATCACAAATGGCCTCTGCCTGGATCATTTAGCTCAAACTAAGAGCTACAGCCATATTCAGAAGTATGAGTGAAAGTTGGAGACAAAGTGAAGATAACCTGTTGTTAACATGCCTTCCTCTCATTATGGCACAGACATGAAAAAGACTTTACCACAACTAAATTTAGGCTTCAGTCACTGTTGTGATGTGGATGCTGCTCAGCAAAGCTTCTCTACTCTGAATTTCCTGGAAAACCACCACTAAATATCTGGTGGTGAGGGAACACATTCCAGCAGAAGGGAGGCAAAAGGTGGAGGTGGCAGTCAAGGAGGCAGGGAAGGAAGCTTGGAGGTTGACAATATCTCCACATACAGCTTAAAGCAGAATTGTGTTTAAAGATCCCTCTTTAAGTCCCCCCTCCCCACATGATGGCTGATCTCCAGAACATATTGGGAAATATTTTTGCATGATTTACCGAAGAAGCAGTTTAGCGCCCTCAGCAGACTTATCCTGATTACTCCAACTTACGTTTACCTCGTTATAATGAAACTTTGCCCAGATCAGCATAACAGCTTAAATTTAACCTACGTTAGCTAAGTTCTGCTCTATTCATTCTTTTTACATGACGTCACACACACACTTATGGAACTTCCCACCTGGCGTCCTCCTGCTGCATACTTTGGAGAAGTTTCCAGACTCAGTTGCCACCTGCACGTTTTTGAATTGTTTTCAATTTCTTTGTACTAAAGACAATGATTGTTCAATTGTTTGCACTAACTGATGAGGAGACAAACCTTCGCCAAAGGTGGAGACTGTGGATAAATGCTACTGGACGCTCCACTGTCCCTTGAGGGAACTAAGGATTGGTCTTCTCTTTATCCCGCCATAAAATATTGTGTTTACTTGAGCAAAATATTCTCGCCTTTTCACAAACATTACTGACTCACTGTCAGCTGTCCCGATATTTTTGTTACGCAACTAGCAAATGTTAGCTAAATAGCACTCACCTATGCTTTAATGATGGTGGATTTCTTGACCTCAGTGCTTTATGCAGTGGGTCTACAGTATGTTTGAAATAATCATCTAAAATGTGCTTTAAACAACAGCATTCATTTCATATCAGCAGGTGTTGTGCTAAATTGTGTATCCCCTCAAAATGTGCTCCTACGGGAAGAGTTTGATACCACTTTTGAGACTTTAATTCCAGTGTGGTATGGTTAGGCTACTGTTGGAAAACAAAACAGTTTAAATAGCACGTCAGGCAGTAAGAATAACAGCTATCCCTGTGCCATGGAATCAATAATGTCATGTGTTTATTATCTGTTCCAGGCAGTGGGTGGACGATTGGTAACCTGCACTTTAGGATGTGTGTTTGTGGTTTATATGAAAGATACCGCACAGGGTCATATGACGTCAGTACCGAGGTTCCTCTGTGGCTGTGAAAACAAACACGCCGGGGTGCGGGAGATAAGAGGGGTCACACCTTCCACCCTGAACACACACACATACACACACACGCACACACACATGCACAATCACTCGCATAAACACATCCCTCAGGGAGGCTGGATAGATAGTCACGCACCTGGCCCCGTCAGCACTCTGAATGCTATCAGTCAACCACATGTCAGGCAACATGGAAAATAAAACAAACACACTCACACTGGCACACACACACAACAAAGAGGTGGCTGAGCGGACGGAGGCATGCCCAGCGGCTCACTGAACACAGGCATGTGCCATTAACATACATCAAGCGTGAACCGGGAGGACATAAACACACACATTCACTTTCATCCTCTCACTGTGTCTCAGAGGTTCTGGATGCACACGGAGATTCCTGCTCCTCAGTCAACCTTTGGCTTCTCCGCGGTCAACCACCCACGCAGAAAACACGCTTTCAAGCGGAAAAATGGGAGCATCATGGGAATCTCTCATCTGGTCCCACATGCATAGATCACATTATTGTTTTTCATTTACAAATCTGAATTTCTGCCCGTATCAACTGTTATGTGTTCTGTGAGTCAGGGAATCAGAGTTTAGTCACCTACAAGAATGGATTAGGGTTTGAGTAGGTGATAATTTACTGCCATGCATGCAGGTAACTTGGGTTTCTTGCGTTGAATGCTCTTTGACTGTGTTCAATTTATTCCTTTATTATTGCAAATAACAAATATTATGATCTTTACTGAAGAAGTACCACCAGAAAAAATTACAATTAAGTATTACATTGTTTGCACTATGAAGTTAACTCTATTTTGCTTAAAGGAGACATATTATGAAAAATCCACTTGTACAGTGTTTTTGAACATATATTTATTTCATTACATTTAAAGAGACACACACACCAAAACGGAGCGTTCAGAGAGAGCTGGTTTATACAGGGTCACAAACCTCCTCTGGTGCTTGATTCATGTTATATTTTGACCAAAGCACAGCACAGATGTTTCATTTAGACCACAGGGGGACTGTTTGAAAAGGTAAAAAGGGGCTATAATATGTCCTCTTTAAATAAGGATATCTCTTGTTCACACCTTTACATATTTTTAACTTTACATTAGTTTTAACATTGGGCTCACCTTCCATGTCTTGAATTCTCCCATTCATTTTATAATTAATTAATGCATAGTCTCCATTAGCAAATTACATGTTAGTGCTTCTAATAAGCCTTTAATTAGCTGTAAATGTATTCATTCACTCCTCATTTGCTATTCAATCATTCACCTTTCTCTCTCTCTAATCCTGTCACTCATCGGTGCACACATTCTGTCGCTCAGCCTTTACTTTGGATGTTGCTTTCACAGCTTAAACAACCACTTTCACCTCTTCACTTGTAAACGATCTCAGTCTGTTGTTCCTTATCCCTCTGGAGAACTGATCCCAAAGACTCTTGTGAAGTTCATAAGTCCAGTATTACACCACTTCTCTTGGGTCACAACTCGGATCAAGAATGTGAGGATGTCAAGAGTGTTGCTGTCTCTTGTTTTGATGTCTATCCAGTTTGGTTAGATGGTTTGGAGTGCAAACAAAATACAGTAATCATTCCTGAAGTATTACATGGATCAGATGATACTCCAAAGAGGGGAAAAGGGAGGCGGAGGAGATGACAGTAGATCATTTAAATGCAGCTTTGCCTACATGAGGAGACGCTTTCACAACTGCTCTCCTCTCTTTCCATGACAGGCCTCTACTATAGAGAGAAAATCTCCCGTATAGAAAGCCATTTGGATGACATTATAAGCAGCAGAAAAGCCCTCAAGGTCAGCTCTTATAGATCATGACAACTGCTCCTTGTCCTGTCAAATTCAGACATACAGCTCGCCCTTTCATCACAAAACCATCACTTTATGGTCTCCATTGTCGAAACTTTCCTCACTTCCACGCGCAGTTAAAAAGAAAACTGCACTTTTACACTTGACAAATTGCAAAGGCCAATGACTTTCCATTCTTTGCGGCTGAGTTGGCGTAAATCAATCCCATTTACGACCATCACATTCCTTTCTCTTGTGATTCCCCCGCGGTCTTCCTCACATCCACCCCACATGTCTGTGCTTTGCCTCTTGTGAAAGAGTTGTGTTCAAGGCAAATCCCGGATCTCACAGCTGGAGTTGATAAAGTCTTGAAGTGCTGAATGGGACTCTTCCCTCAAAAACAACAAGCAGGAGAGGGGATGTAAAGTCATCCTAAAGTATGGGTAAAATGTAAGCTGTGAGTGCTGCAAAGGGGGAGCCTGCTGCCCAACAGAGGGCACCACCCAAAGACATGTGGAAAATAATTATTTTACTACTCTAAGAGGTTGCAGTGGTAATCTCATGAATCAATGGGAAAATTGAATTTGGTGGTGAAATTCTGGAGCCTATTACTCCGGAGCTGACAATGCACAACTACAACTAACTGAATTACAATTTGTATTGATGCAAAGGGAAAAGAAAGGCACAGAGAAATCCAGTCAAATGACTAAAATAACTCCTGCAAAGACATTGTGGCACCATCCTCCATTGTTTCAGTGTCAACCCCAATACGAAAGCTGATACAACAAGACTGCGGGAGCTCTGATTTGTAATGTTGGCGAGCTATATTTTTGCATGCATAACAGTCATCAACTTTGACGAGTGAATCCCAAACTACAGTTAATGGCATGAAAAACCAGCATGATAGTCTTTGCAGAGTTGTATCAAATGCATTTTAAATACAGCATTTATTTAGGGGGGTATATACCATTGCCCTTGTAATGATTGCTAAAAGAAAAAGTGATGTACTTTTTGATGTTTCAGAATCTACAGGGGGAATGTTGTTGAAAATGTGGATTGATTGTTCAGTCAGTCTGAAAAGTTCATCCATCTGTGACAATTTAAACTAGCCTTGCTGAAAATTGTCATTTTCCAACAGAGCATGCCTCCATCCATCAGCAGAGAAAAAGTCCTCATCCTGTGGGAAACACTTCTTACACCTGGTTGTTATGCCTGACTTCCCTCTCAACCTGCAAACCCAAGGTTTCTGCACATGTGCAACATAATGTGCTGACAGCTAAACCTGTTATCTGAGCTGATGCTGAAACACTGATTTACAGTCTACAAGAGACACAAATTGAAGACAAACTCAACTCAAGGGTTCTCGCTATTTTACTACCATAGAACCAGACTGCAGGAAATGCTGCATCACACAGCAGGGAGCTCATTTCAACAGACCTCTCAACACGGTCAGTATCCTGACTTACTGTGATGCTGTATACTCTGCTCTGCATGCATAAGGTGAAACTGTAGGGGTCTAACAATAAAACACTTTATTTTCCATGTTTAGAATTAAATTAACATTAGATAGGAATAAAGTTTGGAGCGCTTTGGCGCCCGCTGAATGTCTGTCTTGCAATTGCACTGTCTTAAAAAACAGTGCTGTCAACATGCTTTTTTTAACAGCTGGAACTTGCAGTGCCACACCTCTACCACTTGGCTGGTTTTGCTGCTTTTAGACTTGAGACAAACTTTCCATTAACAGCGTTTTGTTCTTGAGGTTGGATGCTGCAAAAATGAACCAATTCACTTAAAGGAAGAAGAACCCTACCTTGGGAATGACCTCCTAACTTTCATTAGTGCTTGCACACACCACCATATTGACATTTTTAATCGACCTGCTTGAGTCTTGCAAAGTATGTTACTGTGAATTATTGCAGCACAGGGTAGAGGGAGCAGCTCTCCACTGTAGTAACTAAAGGTAAAGTTAAAAGTGGTTTAAATGTTTAAAGGTTCTATATGTAACTTTTTACATGTATGAATCGTTCTTTATCGCCCATTAATAAGTGAACGGTTAACTGATGTGAAAAAGTAGATGTTGACTGTCTATCTGTGTTGCCTGTATAAAAAGTTTTCCCGGGTCGTATTTTCCAGGAAGTGACATTTTCTGCACGTTCTCAACATCCTCCTCACTCCGCTCTGCTTACAGAGATCAACAGTACAAACTCATCACACACTCCCGGTCTTCACCTCCACAGCCAGAGGCCGTCTTCCACACACTTCTATCTGCTCTAGGAGCTCTCAAAGACGGACAAACTCCTCACACACTCCTGCTCTCAGGCAGTGCCTGCAGAGACTGTCGTGGAGAATGAATACAGACACACAGACTCCTTCACAGACTTTCACATGTGTATGACCACTTACCTCCTCTGTAAACATTATGCCGCTAAATATCCAGTGTTTGGCGGCCGATGATGATGCTCGTTTGTGTACGTACGAGCACGTATGATGAGCACGCGAGGGAGAGCGAGCAACAGGTTACTGGTGCAGTTCACCTAACGGCCATTCGGTGTCACTACAAATGCAGTATTTTTAAAAGTTACATATAGCCCCTTTAAACATGTTCCCTAAACTATAAGCTTGATTTATGTTATAAAATGGATTCATTGTAGACAGAGGTACTCCTACTTATCAAATTTAGCCCACAAAAGACAAAACATCTTGAAGGCACATTATACTCTCTGCAGATCTAACAACACACATTAGCTGTATCAAAAACCCACAGATATCAACTCCACCTTTTGTGTTCTCACTTCAGCCCACACCTTCATATGTCACACAGATATCCTGCTTGAACCTCATAAGCTCTATCCAAACAACAGACAAGTGTGCTTCATCCCTTGAGTAACCAGATTAAGCCTCATTACTTTCAAACACGTGCTGAGGCACACACAGCGTTTTCAACCTGCGTCCCCCGGGCTGTAAGTAGAAGAACGCTTGTTGTTTGCTCATCTGATAAACACATATTGGTGTCATCTGTGGCCGGCCTGCGGATACTTTGCCTCGCCTTCATTAGCGCTGAGGCTCGTATAACGGCCGCTTTAACACCGTCTGATTAAAGACGAGCTGCCCGACCGCCTTCAGACAAACTCCTGGAAGCTGGCACGCTGTCAACAGGTCCAGATGTGAGCGTGATACTGAGCACGTGCAGCCGAGGGCTCTCATATATATACTGTAAATGTGGCCACTTACAGGAGACATACTTTTCTTTTGGTGTGTATGTGGGTGCGTTTTCATGCAAACGGCTGTGTTGAGGGTACAACATCTCATTATGTTTAAAGTCTACTCAACAGAACAAGCTTGTTAAGGATACCTTAAAGACAGCCTACAGCGCTGTACTGTACATGCTCACTGTCTATTAAACTATACACAGGCGTTACATAAAGGACTGAGATAAAGCAGCTGCTGAGTGTCTCTGCAATGCTGTGATTTATGATGTGATGAGGAGGGGGGCAGGGGGGGGTGAGGACAGTCATCTAATTGGTACACTCTGACCCATCGAGCAACAATTCAGTTTCAGAGTTTTTTCTGAGAAGATTCAGGTCCTGGTCTACAGCTGGGGCAACAAGAGCAGGAAGCACATCTACCTATGACTGTGTTGGTGCGTGACGAGACGGTGTTGGCGGTGGGAGTTCCTCTCGTCTGACACAAATGGGTCGGCTGTGCATCCTGTTGACTGGAGGCATGTTGAAGCAGACAGGGTTCATGGGCCTCCTGCTTCATGACTGCTGTACCTTCTGAATAGTTATCTGTTAATTTACAAGCTCAGTTATGATCTGTGTGAACAGTTCTCATTCTCCTAACAAGGGATGTGTACATTCTGCATGATAAATATGTTTTATTTATTTAGAGGTTCACTGTAGGTCAAGAGTTGTTACAAAATAATATATTCATATTTAAATCTAAATGTTTATAAAAGAGGGAGGCCCTTGGAGGAAGGGCAGGGGAGGAATTAAAAACATTAACCACTATTTTCATGACTTAGAAATAGTTGGAAAGCTATTTACCAATATGTATTTAAAGCGTTTTACCAGGAAAATGTAAACAAGTGGAAACCTCAGATGATTACCAATTAAGCTAGGGACGTTTGATAGCCTAGCGGTTATGTCGTGAGGCTGTGTACAAACACTCTGATCCTCGTCCCAGTGGCCGTGGGTTCAGATCAGCATTTTGAGCCTTTGCTGTATGTCATGCCCCACTCTCTCCCCCCAACACTTCCTGTCTCTCGTCAGCTGTCGTTCCCAATAAGGGAAAACATGGCCCATAAACAAAACAAAAAAAAGATGAGAAAAAAAAAGAAAAATTAAGCCATTAAGGAAGCGCAAAGATCTGCAGTTCCTTGAGTTGCCACTTGAGGCTGGCTGCAAAAGTCAAGTAATCCTAATTAACTTTCATCATGCAGAAATGGACACTTTTGCATCACCCAATGCAATCTACAGGATTCTTAAACAAACAAATGGTAAATATTCATGACAGTGCAAATACCGGTATATGTGTGTTTAGTAAAAGCTGGATAATGTTCAATATTTGGAATCAGTGCTTCTGCAGACAATCTCTAGACTTACAGAGTCAGACGCAAAATCTCTGCAGTTGCTCTTTGCTTCTTATCTCTTTTCTTTCTCTGCTGTCTCCATCAATCAGCAAGATGCTACCAAAGCCTTCAAGGCAACACAGTAAAGTGTGTGTGTGTGTGTGTGTGTGTCTGATGGTAAGAGAGAGAGAGAGACACACTTCAGTCAGAGAAAAAGTGAGAGAGAAAGAAAGGAGGATAAAAAAAATAACACTGTGTGGATTTCTGTAAGTAGCTGTACAGGCACACCAACATCCTTTGTGTGTGTGTTTGTGCGTGTTCATATACGTGTGTGTGTGTCTGTGTGTGTGTCAGAGAGACTGTGAGAGAGCGAGAAAGACAGAGAGAGAGACAATGACATCGAGAGCCAGTGTGTAACCTTACTGTGAACAAAAAATGAGGGGAGTTAGTGGGGTGTGTGTAAGTTAGTGGTGTTTACTCCTGTGTGCATGTGTTTAAAGGTGTGTGTGTGCGTGTGTGTGTGTGTGCGTGTGTGACTTAGGGTGGTCCAGTGACTGTGTTTACACTTTTGGTTGTGTTTGGTGGAAGCCGCTGAAAGCTTAATGGTGCTCTGTCTTGGTGGAAGCAGGTAATTACAAGATACTCTTACAGTTAAACTGTAACAAACACACTCTGTTTGATTTTGTGGACTAGGTTAACAAATACAACTTGTGTGACTAACCATGGAGAGCAAAGATCAATGTGTAATGAGATTGGATTATACTTCTTAAAAGTATATCAGGGTTAGACAGTTCAACTGTGCCTCTGTGAAGGAGCAGCATCATAGTCATCAACAAAGTCAAGAATGAAACACCAACGCAGCTGACAACTGTCCTGACCTATTTTTTCAGTTCACTCTATAACATGCGTACACTTTTTAAAAAAATGGGTTATCACCATTGGACAATATAGGAAATACAGTGTAAGTTTGTTTACTGCAGCAAACTTAAAAAATGAATTCTATTCAGCAATGACCAACTGATTGTTGTTTAGACCTTTCGTTCCTTTTTTTAGAAGACAGCTTCAAGTTCCATCTTCTGCCTCTTCAAAAGGTAATCTGTTGATTACATTATAATATGTGAAGCTATTTTAACACAATGTCAGCGTTTTAATCTATCATTATGGTTTATGGATTGAGATATTGTGTAGGCCTTAGTCGTACAGATTCTATGGAAACATTAACATTAAGTTAAAAAAAAAAGTCAATGTTGTACTATTTATTTCAGACCTAAGGAGGGTTTGAAATGTCAAGAATATAGAACGTATTCAGACACGTATCATTACATGTTCCCTTGGGTACTCCGGCTTCAGCTCACAGTCCAAAGACATTCTAGTTATTTTATTTGGGGGACTCCTAATTGCCTGTAGGCGACTGGTTGCTCGTCTCTATATGTCAGCCCTGTGATTGGCTGGTGAGCTGTCCAGGTTGTACCCTCCTCTCACCCAATGACAGCCGGGATTCGCTCCATGTGCAACCTGAATGGAAGCGGTACAGATGATGGATGGATGGACGGAAGAAGAATAACAACTCCTGCATACAGGGGGTTGAAATGACGTCCAAGTGTTTTCAACCATTAAACCATTAAACTATTGTGTAGAGATAGATATCACTGTGAGGCCAAACATTCAGATTAGTCATTCCCTAGCCGTTATATTTGGCTGTATGCAGCAATACGAGACCAGTTTGGACTAAAAACAAACACATTCAATAGTTTCTCCTGTTGCACAAAGATGGAAGAGGTGAACAGTCGTCTTGAAGGTGAATCCATTTGGGAAAGATTTGGATAAGATGGGTAAAGATGATGATAGCCAAAAGGACTCTTGTTTTAGTCTTGCACAATTCACTTCTGCATCAAATTTCAATCTCAAAAAAGTTTTGGATTTAGGGAGAAAAATCTGAACTGGAGTGATTATGATTGCACAAGTTGCACCTCCTACATCTGTCATGAATTCACCAATCAGCCCAAAGAAAACAGACCTCCAGCGGGCGGCCATGGGACATCGTTGTTTGCATAATCCTGTTAGCTTGACCAAGAGGACAAATTATGACAGCTAGAGCCTTAAGTCTTTATGCAGCAGAAGGTAAAGACTTGTTTTCTTCTGCACAGTTTTCATGATTACATGTTTTGGAGTATTTGGTAGATGTGTGAGTGAAAGGGGGTTTTCAAGATCTGGTGCGTGAGAGATCATCTATTTCATCATCTTATTAAAAAAAACACAATAGCTGAAGAATATTAAAAACAACCTTCAGTTTGTGCAGATTTGATGGATATAAAACATTTAAATACTATCAAAGAAATAAAAGAATAAACTAGTATTTCTATGGCTGCTGAATCCATCAGAATAGACTCAACAAAACGAGTAAATCCCAAAAATATAACACCCATCGATCAACTCATACAGTCACCCAAAGCCTGTCTGTCTCTGAAGCCAGAACTGACTTACCACATGCTGGAAAGACCGATCAGTTGCACTGGACATCTAATATTTGCTGCAAGCTGGTTCACATAGACATAAGTTAAAGCATGGTGCACTGCATGTAGAGCCCAAATGGCACCCAAAAGATTTTTAAATGACCAAGGACAATGCAAGTATATTCATAAAGTATGAAAAGTAAGTGAGAGCAGCCCGTCTCAAACTACTACCTACTTTTTTGTCTTCATAGAACCCTAAACCCTCCATCTAAATGAAAAGGGAGAATCCAATCCAATCCAACTTTATTTGTTAAGCGCTTTAAAACAACCACAGTTGACCAAAGTGCTGTACAGAAGAATAAATAAAATATGTAACATGTCACATGAGATAAAAGAGAACTACAAAACAGAATCAAGTTAAAAGACATAAAACATAAGTAAAATGAATAGGCACGCAAAAAAACAAATACAATTAATAAATAAATAAGTCGACGTCTTACTGTGTGTCAAAGGCCAGGGAAAAGAGATGGGTCTTAAGACGAGATTTAAAAACAGGCAGAGAA
The DNA here is from genome assembly GCF_963584025.1 of Labrus mixtus. Taxonomy (NCBI): domain Eukaryota; kingdom Metazoa; phylum Chordata; class Actinopteri; order Labriformes; family Labridae; genus Labrus; species Labrus mixtus. The sequence goes on along the minus strand of NC_083633.1, from coordinate 4,126,665 downwards.
GAGGCATGTTTAACGTGCTGAGGTAAATCGTTCCATAATTTTGGAGCCGCAACAGCAAACGCACGATCCCCTCTGAGCTTCCGCTTGGTTTTAGGCACCCTCAGGAGCAGCTGATCAGCTGACCTGAGGGTGCCTAGGTTGCAACACCATATGAGAATTAACTTGACAAATACTCATTAATCACAGCACCTTCTCTCCATTGGACTTTTGCAGACATTATGCATTAGATATATTTAAATATTTAGGCCTGTAGTGCACTTTAAACATCCTTCTAGTCTTCCAACCACTCAAATAGATTTTAAACTACATGTAATAATCTAACTCTAATTCACACTAACATTCAAACTCTGGAACAACTTTGGTGTGGGGGACACTTTGACATGTAGATCGCAGGAGCCGGGGATCAACCGCCAACCTTTCAATTGAGAGACCCCCCTCTACCACTGAGCTACAGATGCCCCCAGTGGCAACTTGTCGTATTTGCATGCATACTGGCAAAAAAAATTCTGATTACAGGTTATAAAGGGACATGCAATGTTAGAAACCCCTTTTCCCCTGCAAACGTTGCATATAGGACATTGAGTGAAAACACTAAAACTAGAGAAGGCACTAATCCACCTTTAGCTTCAAGCATTGTTCTGAATGAGCCACTGACCAGATTTTAATAGAGAACATAAAATGTGTCATATATGCGTTCTGAGACCCACAAGTAGTCGTTACTAACCAAGTCTAAGTATCATGAAATTGCTGTGAACTCTGTGATGGGGTAGCAGTGGGGCAGACGCAGAAGAGAAGCCATTGAGTCAAAGTGATATAGCGGTGGAGAGCTCATGATTTAGCAGTGGAGAAGCAGCTGGCGCTACACTGTCCCAACACTCACATCCCAAAGGCTACTGTGGATAACCACTGGCACAGAAGCATCAACACTTTTCCTCTACACACATCCAGCAGCCACTTCCGTGTAGAAGTCATCTGGAGTACAGTTACTGGTTACCGTGATGCGATTAAAGGGCTAAATTGACTTTGAAATCATACCCTGGAGTAACACAGACTTTATTTTTGTCTTGTAGCAGTGGAAGTAAATCAAATTGAGGAGGAAGGGAGCTGGATGCAGAGCTGCCAAAAACTCCTAATTCCTTCCTATACTTCCCGTTATTGGCTCCTCGCCTCCAGACAAACAGGCGAAGCAGAAATCTCCGAGTGCAGATCTGTCGGTTTGGCTCTGAAGGAGTTCAAACCTTGATTATCTTGGGAGTTAAGGAGCACTTTTCAGGGAGGACGCACCAAAGGGTGCAACTAGTTGGCTTGCATCCCATCTCAGGTTGGTATTGGCAAGAATACGCCAATGCAATCAAATCAACACAAGCAAACAGAATTCACTCAGTTTCCAGTAAATCATACATTACAATGAAAACTCTTTATCACATTTCCACCTTTTGAACATCCTGTAGCTAAAGTTGCTTCAACAATAGCTGATTCTGGGGCCACTTTTGGTTGAATCAAACCCACCTTTAGGCCAACAGGAGGTAAAAGGATCTGCATAAGAAAAACCCAAACCTGCCAGAGGTGATAGCAGTTACACTTTACAAAGTCTTTTGTTTACTGACGGCAGCATTGATAAACTGATATCTTTACGCCAGCTTGAGGGTCTTTGATGGATGTAAAAAAGTGTTTTCCTTTCTTATCAGAACACCAAAGCGTAAATAAAGAACCACTGTGTTTCTCAGACAGGGATTCAGGTACCCGAAGGGAGAACTACAAGGTGAAGTTGAGATTATTTGAGCTATATTTTCAAGAGTTTTAAGTAATGAATACATTTAAAAATGTAATACATATATTCTAATAGTAAATGGAAATGTGTATTTCTTAGGGAGCACTCACACTAGGCAAAGTTGTCCCATACCCCGCTTAAGCACGATTGCATATTAGTCAGCTGTTGTATGATGGCAGAAAATATCATCGGGGTTTTTTATTTCAAGGTTGTTTCAAATCAGACACTGATGCCACAGCACTAATGTATCTCTTTAGGTTTTGGTTTCTTCTGAAATTATGTGTGCTGCTCAGGGGGCTATTGGCTGAAACAACATGTCAAAGGAGCTGTATTATATCGGAGAGTTTGAGAACCCCTCCAGTTCCATGCACATAAATTACTTTGGTCACTATACCGGTCCAGCACAGTGAGGATAAAGCTTTGGCCTCCGCGGCTACATTCAGACTTTATTACAGAGCTGAACATGTGGCTAAGTGCTGAGAGCTGCGAGCATGAAACCCATTCCTCTTGCTCAAATCGCCCTGATGAAATCTAAACGGTGGCTAAGAGAGGCCAGTGGCCGGCCAACAGTAACCCCCCCCCTCGCCGCCCCTCACCACCACATGCACATTGTCCAATTAAGGTCTTCTACTTCAGCTCTGTGCCCAGGCAGACTAGCACAGGCTGCCAAGCCCAAACAGTCTGCTCAGGGGAGTTAATCTCACTCTCTGGACCTGACAGGCCATGGCGTGTGATGCTGCCCGCTCTGACACTTCATCATCAGTGGGTGGGCACCGGCGCGTGGGCACAGGGCTATAAAAGGCCCGGAGGAGTCGGATCTGTGCCCCCCTACCCTTCCTACTGCTGTGTTTGGACCAGCTGCCACTCTGAGGAGTGTGAGTGTGTGTGGATGTGTTTGGGTGTGTGTGCCCTGGAGCACACTGGCCAGACTTTACACTAGCTGCAGGACTGTGAGCAGAGTTATAACATATTGCAGACTCCTGCCAGCGGACCATAACACTGAGCCGTAACTTCACTTTAAATGAAATGTCGCTCTGCTGTGAAACCGGCCGCAGCTAACAGGCTGGTTAGTTCTGCTGCATAATGGAACTGGAACTGGGCAGCTCTTTTACTTTCTACTGACTTATCTGTGTAAAGCTATACGAAGAGAACCATGAATCAGCACAGAGGCCACTCTATGGCTGTGAGAAAGTCACTAAGTAAACCACAATGCCTTGATGAAAGTTGGTCTCCAGTTTGTTGGGGGGAAGGTGAAGAGTTGGGGGAATAATTTGACATTTTGCAAAATATTGCTTTCTTACTAAAAGTTCAATGTAATGACCAATCACAGCTTGTTTACCTGTCAGTTCATTGTGAAGCTGACTGAAACCCATTAGCTTAGCTTTGCAGAAATGCAGAGACAAGAGCTAACAGTAAGTTCAAGTTTGTCCAACCATAACTAAGTAAATCCACCTACTACCACCTCTAAAGCTCATCAATTAATCTATACGAACACATGCAAAGGCGACAAGTCATGATTATGAGGCAGGTTATGTGATGGTCGATTGACTTAATGAAGTTTTCCACAAAAATCTCACAGTGACCCATGAGCAACATCACTTCAGAATAAGTGCATCATTCCATCATATATATCCCCTAAATGCCTTGATTTAGCCATGCTAGTGAGGAAATTAGCAACATTTAGCACACAAGTAAGAATGTGTGGGCTTCTTTAGCACTGCACTAAAACGTTGTAACCACACACAGAGTCCTACACATGATAATCCACTTCACAACAAATAGACATAAAATCAATCTAGCTAGTCGCCAGCGGCACCCTATTATAACTACTGTACATAAAGATTCCCTCGTTTTAGATACAGTCATCTCAAAACTTACAACAAGCCGTACGATTTGTATTGCCATGCCAATAACCTCCATGCTGACAGCAGTGAAAACATGGCTGCAGCAGTTCAGCAGGAAAAGTGTGGCTCACTTACAGAGTGATTGATACCGCTGCAGGGCCGACCTGAGGGAACAAATCAATCTTTCATTCTTCCCACAGTCCAAATACTCATGCTATCACAACATCAGCAGACGAGGCCTCAGTCAAAGTGGCCTATTTGCACATCACTTAGCAGCCATATAGAAAATGGGCCTGTCTGAAGGGCTTGACGATGATGATAGAGTGACTTGAAGAAGATGCAGGTTAGACAACATGCTTTAGTGACTTTGCTCTCTTAAATAAAGAGCAGTATCTTTAAATCTTTAAACAAGTTGTTTTTCTTTTGCAAAGCATCAAACTCTAGCATACGGCCAGAGCTACCCCCACACCTTCTGACAAAAACTCATGATTTCAACACCTTCCAACATCGTCTAGATCTTCCCAACATACTGGCCAGTCTAAAGGAGGATTTGATGAAAGGCGTAAGAGGAGGAATTCACATACTATTAAACGCCAAAAATACACCATAAATCAAAATAAAATACAAATGGCTGACTTCCTGTTAAGTTTACATCATGACAACAACAGACCTTTGGTAGATGTTGACATGAATAATTTTCATACATATGAATTAAAATCTGGAAAATAAGGGTTTCATTGGGTTTGTTGTTGGGGGTCTCCCAGAGGAAAACGGTTTAAAATGTCTTCCAGCTTGACGGTTTCCATTTCATCCAGCAAAGTCGATAACATGTAGTTTCTGTGCAGCTGTCTAACTCTCTCTAAAACCATTTGTCAACCTTTCTACCTAACATACCGTACAGTACAGTACAGTACACATCTAAGCGGCCTCTTGCAATTCACAATGATTTGGAGTGAGTTTTCAATCGTGGCAGGTTGTGTATGGTAGTGGATGTGGCGGCTGTACTTGTGATCAGGACGGGGCTTGTCTCAGCTTTTTATCATGGTATAATGGTCGTACCAGTAAAGCTGACACAACCCACTTTTTAGATGAAGAAATAGGTATTAAAAGTGTGTCTTCATACCGAACTTTACGGTAGGTGAGCCAGAATTTGGGAAAGCCAAGGAAATAGCTCCTATCAGACATCATTTTACACCACTTGTGATGTATGATGACTTTTGTGGTATGTTCAAAATGCCTGAAAGTTTTGGTATTATTTTATGGTCCTCACCAAGCAGTCATGAATATCAAAGTGTTAAACTCTTGCAGGTTGTGTCAAGAAAAAAATCTCTCTTTTGTGGCCTAAAATTCTGGACGTTTTGTTCCCCTCCTGTGCCAGACGGTACAGAAAATGAAATCCTTCTCTTTGGTAATATCACCACTACACTGGCTCCATGCATGACTTTCTCAATGAGCCTTAAAAGAGCCTTACTCAAGCCTGACAAACACACTCAGCATCAATCTCCCGATATCTCATCCTGTTTCTGAACATTTTAGAGATGCCGTCAGATACGACGTGATCTCTATCTGCCTTTCTGGTTTTCTGAGTTTCCTGAAAAAACCATCAGAGAAACCAGAAACCAGTTAGAACGGCCAAACCGGCCCAGAAGAAGGAAACGCAGGATGAAAGCCGACCACAGGCTCGCTCCTGTTACGTCTGGCCCACTGCTGTCTTTTTTGTATTTTTATCTGGGGAAACACGGTGCGCTGCGGGAAAGAGTTTTCCAGAAGTGACAGTGGTTACTGGTGAGTTACAGGCGGGTTCTACAGTTTCCTACAGTCACTGTAATTACATCATCAGTAGAGATGACAACTATTAGTATTATAATTTCCTCCATTATGTCCTAACCTTAAATATAGGCCTGGACTCCAAATGGCCTGAAGAAGTCATTACTGGACTCTAAAAGCAGTCCCTAAAAGCCTCGGGTTTGATTGTATCTTTTCACATGAAGGATGATGGTGAAGCAGGTTCTCCTCTAAGGTTTTCAGTGGTTCTGGTGCGAGTGCCTGCTGTCGGGAGGTGACAGAGCAAAAGGTACTGGCTGGTGGTCGAGCCCAGTGGCCGCTCCGCTCCACTGCTGAGCTCCGTTTTTCCACCCAAACAAATGACGTCACAGCACCTGTCAGAACACACAGCAAAGAGACAAGCGAGGGAGCAGCGAGGCCTCATGAAGTACATGAACTTTACACATCTTTTCCTCACACTTCATAAAAGGGAAAGGGAGAGTCAATGGGGCGTAAATAGTGTTGTTTTTCTCGAAAGATAAATCCATTTACGTAGATGCAAAACAGGTGTGGTTCAAGTCGTGTTAAGTCAAGTCTCGTCCACTACAAAAAAGTATGCACACATCTATTTATCCATTTTCTCTTACGACTGCTTATCCGTTGAATCTTTACAGGGAGCTCAAACTGAAGAGTTCAAAAAGGGTACGTCCAGTGCAGGTCACAGGACTGCCACAGATAAAGCAATGACACAAACCAGGTCTCAAATTAACAGGGGCCAGAGCGTTACGATGGGTTCTTGCTGTGAGCGAAACATTAAAAAAACATTTTGTCACAAGTCCTACTAAGACTGCCGTTTCAAGGTGTGATATTTCCATTCCTATGACGCCTCCAGTCTGAATGTCGTGAAGATTCCCTCCCCTCTATACCGTCTTCAAAGGTTGTGGAAGAGGCGTTACAGGGGCCGGACAGGATCAGCTGAGCCGGCGTGGGAGAATAGCGAGTGTGCATATCTATCTGTTTATCTATCTCTCTCCCACTTCTGCAGCGCAGTAAGGCGCATTCACACACCTGGTAACTTATGATACGCTGTCGTTGAATCAGTATGAATGTACAAAGACGTAAAGACGGCTGAGCTTAGTTGCTGCTTTTTTAGCGGGAATGCAACCTTAAGGGCTACGGTGTAACCCAGAAAACTAATCCATCCTTCAAGAAAATAAGACATCATACTCTTGTTCTCTTGTTGAGCTGTTTTCTGGATTGCTTCACAAACTTGTTTTTAAAATTGAACATCTTAAGCGCTGAGTCATGTCACCGCCTGAGTGACATGTTCAATGACTTGCTACAAACAATGTGTTAGTGATTATTTCTGTGGACAAATGTGTGTTATTATGGATTTTCAGATGTATTTTATGGTGTTTACTTGAGAAAGTGTGGGGAATTTTTTTTATTGTCCCATGCGGGGGGATCTTACCAGTTCATAATCTTTGATGGCTTTGTAATGACTCGCTGTACTGCCATGAGAAGGGAGAGAAGAAAAAGAGCTGAAACCAAGCAGCAGGGGAGAGAAGGAGTAAAACATCCTCCCATCATGATTCATTAACAAAGATCTCTTGAGTTACCCACTTTGAGACATCTAACATTCACATTACACCTTTTTTTCAAAACAAATACAAACGTCTGTCTGGAGAAGGTTGGAGTCAGAGATGCTGTAAGAGCTGAAATAGTTTCCAATAGCCCCAGTGACACAATGACATCACTTAATTTCAAATTCTAATTCAAATTCTAATTCAAATTAAAATAAAAATTCAAGAAAACGTTATTTGTCCCCAGGGGGCAATTCTTAAGTCCCGTACATTATCTTTAACTTCAAACATTTTCGGTATACTAGAGTTAGGGTAGTATACTGAAAATGGGTTAGGGTTAGGGCTATTATATGCTAAAATGAAAGGTATCTTTCAAGTCTTTTCATATCATTGCAGGATATAAAAACATGTTGTTAGTGGTTGACATTTTAATGTGCGTCACTGTGTACATGTGGATTCTTTGTTGTTTCTGATTTTACTTATTGGTTCCACTATAGAAACGCTAGAGTCCAAGAATTATTCCAACAAGGGGGACAATACAGTGTATCGTATTGCATCACATCATGTCATATCCTGTCGGGTCGCATTGTGTCTCATTGTGCTGCAGCCTGTCGCATCATGTCATATCGTGTGGTATTGTACCATATCTTGTAAAAACCTGCAAATATAAGCTTCCCTTACAGTCCTGATGATGCAACTCAACTCGATTGGACTGCTGTACTACAACAGGTATTCTTAAATAATACAGCAGACCCTATTACATAGTATGTTGACAATGGATCAACAATACTTAATGATGGTTTAAACACATTTGTGCTGATCTCTACAGACTAAACTCAAGCACTGTGGTGGACTGAAAAATACCTTTGTTTTATTCTCGTGACAAAAACTTAAATTTGAAAAGAATTTCCAATTAAAGATTGGTCAAAATGCTCCAGCAACAAAAAGATCAACTTTATTAGCAATTTAGACCGACGCGTTTGGGCTCGTGGCCTTCATCAGGGTCATTCTCTTCTCAGCCTTTCACTCTTCATGCACCTTGTCAGTTGGTGAAGTTTGTGCCTTTTGAAAATCCTCTTCTTCTCAAATTAATGATTGCTCATTTGTGTTCAGTATGAATCCGCACACTATTGTCACTTAAAATGTTTAGATACTATGGTGCATAGATATTTTCATCAGTTCCTCGGTAGGTAAATGTCAAAGAAGGGTTTAAAAGGTCAAAGTAATGCAAAACATCCCCCGTATGAAAAGTAAGCAGAGGTTGAAGAATCCTGCCTCCCGACTATTGGACTGTGAAATTACCACAAACAAGGCAATAGAGGGAAAAGAACACATATTTTCCTGCCTCTATACTGAGTTCCAGGAATGCCAACTTCACAAACAAACCCCCTCCTCCCCAGGTTCTGCAGTGGTGAGATTGGGGCATTAGGGCTTTCTGTGGTTTCTGCACAGGCACAGAAAAAAAAAAAAAAAAAAAAAAAATGTCCTGCCCTTGAAAAAATGAGTTACGAGGCCAATTAGAGAACACAGCTCGAGCTTGATGGAGATACCAGAGGCAGAGGAGGGAGGTGGGAAGGTGTGAGGGGGATATCTGCCAGAGTCAGGAGCTGTCAATCAGAATTAAGAAGAACACAGGGCGATGAACAAAAACCCTGGCTTGATGATGCAGCTTGTCATTAAGCAGAGCCTTGTGGAATAACTGTGAGTCGAAGAAACTGACTCAGCAGCCGTAATGAAATGCACGTCAGGAGTTTTTATTCACTCTTTCGGGAGTTTTTAGCCCCTGCTGTTTTTACTTCGTGCTCCAAGACATATTCTTCACACGCCCACTTGAGCGTGAGGTCAGGCGGCGAGAGAGGCCAGGTTTGGCTGAGGGTTTGGCTGTGGGGGGACGGTGCAAAACCATCTCGCTCCTTGTTGATAATACCCACTGGAGCCACTGTGCACAGCCACTGTGAAATGAGCCTAATAGCCCGAATGTGAGTGTGGAGGGGCCGAGGGGTGGAGGGTTATGGATAAGAAGAGTGGAAGCTATTGGCCCAGAGCAGCAGACGATAGGCTTCTGAATATTTGTAGAAAATGGCTCTTCAGCACACCTACTCATTATGGTAATAGCCCGCTCTTAAAGGCTGACGTGCGGACAAATGGCTGTGGTGAAACAGCGCCGGGACGGGCGAAGGTCACCGAGTGCGCCCGCAGGATCGACCAATCTACTACACGTCCCAGTATGACCTCTTCATTTCCCATCAGTCACTTTGTTTTTTTTCTCATTCTTTCATTAATTTGTGTCATGTAGAGCAGTTTTATAAATCACATAGTTTATAAAGTTGGAGAAGTTGGAGGACGTTTCTACAACTTCTGTTTCCCTGAGCGGGTAGAGAACTGTCCTCTGTCTTTCCACAAGTTAAAGTGTTTATATAGTATATGCCTAGTATTATTTTATCTCTATTGCAATTTCTTGCTTTATTTAATTTATGTAAATATGTTTGTTTATAACTTTTTGCTATTTTTACTAATTATACTCCTGTTTTTGAGCTGTTGTAACAAAGAAATTTCCCCCAATAAAGTTTATCTTCATCTTTAGAGTTAAAAGTTAAAGAGCCCATATGATGCCCTTTTTGGGGTTCGTATATTTAATTTTATTTTTTTTATTTAATGTACCTACTTTTATACGTTCATAATAGATAAAGTCCGAAAAAAGTGTCTGTTTTCATGTACTGCTCCTCCTTGCTCCCTCTACACTCTGAGTCCGTCAGCTACGCTCTGCTGAGCCCACACTATCAGTTGCTCAGCACGCTTCTCGGGAATTTCAACATGAGCTGCTGGGCTTGCCACAACGAGCCAATGGACTTGGACCAGTGATCTCACACTGACAATGACGTCGGACTGACAAATTTTTATCGAGGGGGGCTAGAACCGAGCGTTACATGCAGCTAATACTACAGCTAACAGGAGGAGGTAGCGTTTCCGCAGACTTTGAATTTTTGCACATAGATGTGCCTAAACATGCACAGGACACTTGGAAAACACACTAAAGGGCATATAAAACCAGAAATAATATATGGGACCTTTAAATTAAGAGTAAAGAACAATGCAGACTTGTAAAGTAAAAGGGAAGCTGACAAAGGCTACCAGTCATCTTGACAATGATCTCACTTGTTAAATAAAGTTATTAATGTGTCCAAGATGAAAAATGCTCCACTGCAGCATCACTGTGTGATTATAGGGAGAAACTCTCACACACAAGTTAAAAATCCCAAACATCTGCAACGCTGTCTGAAGTGCTACACTCGCTCTGCAGAGACAGTGTCAGTGCTGCAGGTAAAAACACAACTCTCTCTGGGGTCCCTGTTAGCAGCTCTCATTGTCCTGCAGAGGTGTCGCAGAGAAAGTGAGAGAGGGGGCTGGAGGCCAGGGGCCGTCCTGTGGGACCCTCAGTGAAGTCCACACATCAGAGTAAAGCTGCTGTAAGCTGCTCACTGAGTGCACAGACTGTCCCTTTGCTCCCTGGCTGTGTGGTTTCTGCTCTCCACCGTCTCCCTCGCTCACTCTTTTTTTCTCTGTCTCTCAATTTTTATCTCCCGAACAAGAAAAATAAAGAGAGAAAACGAGAGGTGAACAGAAGCTAAGAAATCAACTTTGACAGATAATGAAATTAAAGAAAAAATGGATAACAAGCAAAACAGCAAATTCTCAAGGATATCACAATTTTTGTCAGTGTTAGCATTTAGCTTGTTTATCTGTTTGTGTCTTTATTTAGTCCTCAGAAGGCGAAATGTCTCCCAGCTGTTCTGACTGAAGGTTGTTTGAATAAATTAAAGGCAAAATCTGCTTTAACCTTCATATCCTGAACAGGAAAATACATTTCTGTCATGCTAGAAAAGTTTGAAAGAAACAGCATTCATACTGTAATTGGACAAAACAAATCATTTAATGCAATGCCAGTTGCACAGACTGAAAACACCAGCAAAAAAAAGCAGGTTACATTAGGAAAACTGATTCTAAATCACTGGCACCAGTTGAGCTCAATGGTTAACGTGTGTGACCCATGTACAGAGGCTATAGCCATTTACAGCATGTTGACCTCACTCTCTCACCCCTGTTTCCAACTCTATCCACTGCCCTGTCCTCTATATAAGAGCAAAAAAAGCCACCGAAAAAAAAACAAAAAAACATGGAGTGTACAACATTCAGATTGTATTTGTATGTAATAATGCCCAACCCCCATTTGGACACAGCATGTCAAACAACAATCCATTTTCTTGCTTATATTTGGAAATGGAGTCAAATGCAATGCCATGAAGGAAACTTCATGTGAGGAACAAAAACAATGCTAACACCAACGAGAACAATTTCTACAGCTTGAATGAGCCAATGAGAACGCAGTGGAGGAGGAGGAGGAGGAAGTTAGAGATGAAAACCTAATGTTGCACATATAACAAAGACGTTTTATATTTTTTAAGTTTTTTGATTCACTTACAAAATATGTGTTCAAAACATTTAATGTAGAATCAACCATGTGTCTCAAAGCATGTCTTGTAAGGCTTGAGCTTAGGTCAAATCTGAAGCTAGATATTATTTACAAAGACAAGGAAAATCCCAAAATGAAACCATAACATGACAACTGTATTTGCTGACGTTTTCCACGATGTCCCAGAAGGGGGCAGGTGCTGCAGACAGACTCTTTGGTGGGGGGGGATGAGGATGAGGAGGGGGCAAATGGATTAGTCTTGGCTGGATGCTTTTGGATTACCGTGTAATTCATTATTGTGGAAGCAAAATAAGAGCCATCATATATGTCACTTATCCTACAGCATGTCTGACAGTGATTATAGGCTGTACTGTGGTTCACTGGTTACACAACCTATTTCTAATCAAGACGCCTGACTGTGTGTGTGTGTGTGTGTGTGTGTGTGAGAGGATCTACTGTAATGAGCCAAAAACAAATTAGAGAGTCATTTTGATGCTTTGCAGCAGTACCCTCCTTCCCCTTCATTTACATTTCTATCGCAGGCAAAGAAAAAATATGTTGTTTTTTTTCTCACCCTCCGAGCAAACTTAATTATCATAGACTGCGAGGGGACGAGGGGAATGACCTTCCTGCAGCAGAGCAGAGTGGTTCTGCACCGTATCCTCTCCCTCTGTCCGGCAGCTGATGTGTTTTCTGTTATCTCATGGTGGACGCTTATAGACAAAGAAGCCAAATTTTAAATGCATAAATCATTCAGCAATAAGCCCATCACTGCATGCATTAGTGGAGCATGTGTGTGTGTGTGTGTGTGTGTGTGTGTGTGCTACTTTGAGCATACTGTAGGTTGTGGTGGTTTGGCCTCTGAGTTATAATGTTTCTCAATGATTGGAATTTGTTCTCTGACAGGAAGATTATCAGCCTGGTCATCATGATTTATTCATGGAAATACTCGCGATACGAGTATCCACATCGACTGAATGGTGAATTCATTCAGTCATTCCCAAAGGGGGGCTTCAATAAGACTGGCTCCAACTAAAGAAATCTGATATTGACGAGTATTTGTCACCTCAAGCAATTCATTCACTTATCTCAATGTGTGATTTTGGGGGATTTTAGAAAACTGTTTGAATTCTGGGGCTGAAAAAAAAAGACATCAAATTAATTCTGAATGTGTCTGAAACTCCAGTCCTGAAAAATGAAGCGAATGTTGAAGTGCAAAAACCTGCAGTTGGTCGAGGGTCCGCTTGAAGCTGGCTCCAGGAGCCCCAGAAGTCACACACACACCCCATACAAAACGGTTTTACAGCAGAAATAAACATGTTTACAGGTTCCAAAAAACGATTTTGGTCCAATTAGTTATTGACCTCACTGTACGGGGGGTGAACTTTTTTTATAACGCATCAGTTTTGATTTTATGAACAAAACGTGTGATCCATAGTTAGGCGCGTAGCTGACATGACCAGACGACTTGTAACGGTTTATCAGCTCCAGCTCTGTCGAGAGGTCGACTGAAAGTTAAGCTGAGACAGGATTTCCAGCATGGCGGCTGCTGCAGATGAGCCTCCAGAGAAATGACTGACGTCACTCAGGCTTCATCCATACAGACTGTGGTCTGAACAACCAGCAGGGACAGTGTCACACTGTGGTCGTGTTATATAAAGCAGGTATTCTCTTATTCTGCAACTGCAAAGTGTATTTGTGTCATTTCAAGTCAAACATCTCATTACACCTATTATACACCACATTAACTGACCACTCCAGGTAAACATCTTATTTCAAAACAGTGCATACAAAACATATCAGGCCTGAATTGTAAGTTCAAATAATGGCCAATGCAGCACGCAAATCTGACTAGTTGAGTGTCTTGAATTGTCATTTGTTTGCTGCATTGGCAGATATGTGTACATATTGCAAACAATTCAGGCCTAATGTTTTGCTTGCACTGTCTTGAAATTAGACATTTTCCTTGGACTTGTCATTTAAATGTGGCTTAAAGTACGTGTGATGAGATATTGTACACTAGAAATTAGAAAAATACAAAGTGTCAGATTTGGATTTTTGGCCCTTTTCTGCCCATGAACCTGAGTTCATCTTGACATTTTCTGCTGCCTGCTGTAACCTTACAACCCTTGGAAAGCAGAATATATTCAAACTTCTGATCTCACACGAGTGAGACACACCTTCTTCTACAAACCTGTATAACGTTCAGATTTAAGACCAGGACTAGGTGCGGCTCCTGGAGAAGTTTATTCATTTGGTTAACTTGTTGGTTACCAATCCTTGAAAAAATGATGACAGTAAGCTTTGACTGATGAGCTTTAACTCCGACAGTGGAGAGCATAAAAGACAAAATAAGAGAAAAAAAGATTATGATACTTGGTATTTCATCGTCTCGCATGCCTGAAATGCCTCCCATTATTAGTCCTCCCAAAGCGCTGCATTTTTCAGGGCAGAGGTCACGAGCACAGCTCAAATTGAACTTTAGCAAAAATAAACCTTTGAATGTTTTTAAATGACAGACAGTTCCTTTTCGCTCCTCAGCAGATCTGTCAGCGCGGGAGACGAAGCTGTAAGTGATTCCTCCCGCTCTTTGGCCCGCTGCGGGAAGCTCTGCTCTGAGTATCTTTTAATGACACGTTGGCCAACTTGTATATGATTCTGATTATGGTGCTTGGACACCGCTCTGTGTTTTGCTGTTTATTCCAGCCAAACCTGTGTGTGCCAGTTTAAATAATGTCTACCTCTGGTTGAATAACACAGCATGAGAAAGTTCAGCCATTCAGCCCGACATGACTGATGACTGTCTTCTGCTGTTGTTTACCCCTTTTCTTCTTTTGGCTCTCGTCACTCCTACATTTACATTTTTACATTTCAAGAGTTTGCTGACAGGCTACTAAGTTACATGAAAATTAAGATTTATTACTGAAGACTTAGTTTTTAGTTTTTCAGTCGGACAACCCTCATGGACTAGATTATATGTGAATAAAAATACAGTGTTTTTCTTCTGAACACCTGCTGACTTCCCTCTATTTGGGGTGGGGGTGGGGTGGGGGGGTAACTTGACTAAGCTCCTTGATAAACAGATGGCTCATCTACCAAACATGTGTGTCGCTGACTGAACCACAACAGGAAAGATTGGGACGTTCAAAAAAAAACAATGATCCTAAAATGGGTCCATAGAGATTAGTGGGACTCGGCTGAGTTGGGCGATATTCTTGAGGAGTAAATCACTGCTAAACATCCACTTTTTTTATATCAAATTGTCAACCAGCCCTCCCACACAACCAGCCCTCCCACACATGATGGAAAATGTATTTGTTCCCAGTCTCTTAATACTTGCCATAACAGCCTTTTCTTTTATGGGTTTGAAAGCGGTGTCTTTGTTTTTTTGTTTCTCTCTGTTGTTCTGTTGACGACATGTCCTGCCTCTGGAGACCCCCTGATCCCCCTCCAGCTGTGAGGTGCATGTGTGAACAGCCAGATCAGGAGGATTTCAGGAGGAGCAGTTCTCCTGATCATTAAGCAGTGTATTTCTATCACCAAACTGCCAACATGGCTCCATCTCTACCTGCTCAGATACTGAGAGGCTGACATCATGCTGCTGCTATCAGGTGCAGGTGTAATGACATGTTTTCTTCATGAGAATGAGTACAAGTAGTCGGCTTAGGTTTGGGACACCTGATACCCGGTCATGCATCCATACTTATGACATTAGGTGTCATTATTCTAAAGACCGCCGAGACAAAATAGCAGAGGAATCCTGCAGTGAAAGAACTACATCTGTATAAAATGTGCTTAATGTACTGTCAGGTAAATAATCCATCATGTGTGAGCAAATACAGTAGAGCGGCGTTAAACCATGAAAACTCTGATTAGTTCACATACAACATCCAGTTCAGGAAGTCATTTTTCAGTGAATTTTTTGTCTTTTTCTTAACTTAACTTTGTTTAACCTGGAGGTTTGTTAATACCTCCATCAATGTTCGACTGTTACTTTCTTTCCTCTCTTTTTCTGTCATGTCTTTTTCTCTTTCCAGATCTCAGCAGTTAACTCGGTGAGTACAAAGTAATTTGCTTCTAACGAGGACGGTGATGGACGGAAAACAGAAGTATCCTTTAAGATCAGAGCTACTTTTCTGACTTTACTGAGCCAAGTTATCAGGAAAGTTCCAAAGCAGCCAAAGTAAAAGAGAGGTGAAAACGTCTCTGTTCAGCTCTCGAGGAGCAGCGTGTGGAAAAAGGGAGAGTTAACAGAGAGGTAGAAGGTTTTTCAAGGTAGGGAACAAATTAAGGAAACCACGGGAGGAGAATGTGGAGGGGAGAGATATGATTCAGGAGTGAGAGGGTGATGAGAGAAACTGCAGAAAGTTTGTAGCCGCTTGCAGGCTTCCAGCAGCGTATTAACACATAAGTGAGGAGATTTTTTTTTTCAGCAATCCCAAAAATAACACATTGCGTAACAAACTTCTCTCCCTCCTGCTGCGTCTCTCTCTTATATTTGTCGCTCAGATTCCCTCACGTTTAATCTGCAGTTCTCTCCAAAGCACAGACTGGAGGAGGGATGAGTGGCTTTCTCCTGATGCAGTGAAAATGTCCTGCTTTGACTGAGCTAATGGACATGTTACAGAGGGCAGGGCGAAGACAATACTGAGGTTTAAATATCCAGTGAATAAAGACTCAAAAAGACATTCTTGAAGTTGGCATTTGGTCGCTTCTTTCAACAACAGCAGTCAGAGACGGAGCAGCACTCCCTAAATACTAAGAGCTAAGTTCTCTACCAAAACAAAGCTCGAATGCCAAGAAGTCCACACGGTCTCATACCAAACAGAATTAACCATTTCCTTAGGGAGCGTTTAGACATTACCATAGAGCATGTCACCGCTTGAGGAACAACATGCAAAACTTGACTAAGCTCCTTTAAAACCAGACGGCTCATCTACCAAACATCTGTCTGTCCCTGACTGAACCACAACAGGAAAGATCGGGACGTTCAAACAAAAACAATGATGTCCATAGAGATCAGTGGAATCTGGGCGATATTCTTGAGTGGTAAATCACTGCTAAAGATCCACTTTTTTTTTTCTATCAAATTGACTACAAGTCGTCCCACACATGATGGAAAACGTATTTAGTTCCCAGTCTCTAATACGATCCATAACAGCCTTCATCTAAAATGGGAATGGTAGGGCAACACAGTCTCATCCCTGACTGTTGGTTAAGGACAAACCCCTGGACATGATGGGTAACAAAGGGAAACAGTAAAAATGGAGTGAGGTTCAGGAAAATGTCCAGGTTGAGTTTTTAAAGCAGGCTATGAAGAAAACTGAAAATGTAAACGTAATAATCCGTTATAGGAGTAGATTTATGCAGCCGACTATTTTTGGGTCTTTCAATAGGGCATTACAAATGGTCGCCAAAAGAAAGGTCTCACATCCATTACCAACAACTATCACCACAAAAGGACTTTTACTGAGCCTTACTATGGCACCTCTTCCTCTCCCACTACCGTAAACCAGAATGTAATCACACCGGTCATGTTGGATGAGCAACACATGATTTAAACTGTCTTCCTGTACAACGTTTCCCATTATCTTCAGTAAAGCCATCAATGTGCTGTTTTTTTTACAGCACTTTGTGGTACTTCACTCCCAAAAGGTCTCCTTCTTACTATGGACATACATATGGATCATTTCAATCAGTGGTACCATAAAAACACTGATAATAACATATTTAAGTTCTCTTTCCATGATGTTGTAAAGTGTAGGTTCTGACCACCACATTCTCCTTAAAATTCCAAAAACAAATACAGCTATTGGTCAAACATCATTCAGAGCTGCTGCAGCCATTGACTGGAACTACTTACAAAAAACTCTCAAACTGGACACTCTCATCCCTAAATCAGCTTTCAAGGACTCTATCATGGACATTCTCACTGACAACTGCAACTGTTTCTCAGTGCACTAACTTTTCCCAAACCTCTATCTGCTGGCTCATTACTGTCTGTCCCTGCATGTTGTCTTTTAGATGTTCTCCTCTCTGTGTATTGCATGTGTATGCCACACATCTCTGTGGTTGTTCTATGTGCTGTGCTGCTGTTGTGAGTGTATGTGAGGAGGATACGTTGTACATGTGATGACTGTGTCTTGCCTCCTTATGGCCTGTATGTTTGGATATGTCCTTCTAACTTGTTATTGTGCTGTGACTGTTTGGAATGCAGATGGCTGTTGGAAATGTTGTCCGCTGCTATCTTCTAACTGTGCTGTCCTTTTAACATTGACCTTTCCTTTAAGCCCCCACCCCCCTCCCCTCAAAAGGCTTCTGTATTTTGCCAGGCCGTCTTTGTAAATAAGAATCTGTTCTTAATGACCTGTCTGGTTAAATAAAGGTAAAATAAAAAATAAAAAGTATGCTGTTCTGCATTGTAGTGAAGCATGTATTGATTATTTTTCTTACGTTTTGAATAACTAAATTGACAATTCAATTTGATCAACCTGCTCTGCCAGCGCAGTACTCAATTTTAGTCATGCTAATAAGTCACTGTTATAAAATATGTGTACTGTCTCTTTAAGACAGCGTGTGTATGGTTTGTGTTATTTTCAGTATATAATCATGTCAGAGTACAAGTGCCTTGAAAGTGAGTATGTTCAAAGTGTGGAGTGGTCACACCAGCAGCAGAGATAAGGAGGTCTCACTGATATACAGAGAGAGAGAGAGAGAGAGATCATGAGAAAGGTAGAGGGAGAAAATGAAAAAGAGGAGAGAATTAAAGAGGAAAGTGATGACAGAAGAAGAGGTTAGTGGACAAGTCAATGGGGCTTTAAAGTGCTGAATCAGTCACTTCAGAGAAAGAGAGAGAGAGAGAGAGACACTTGAGAGAGAGCAAGAAAAAGTGGGCGAGAGAGAGACAGAGATAGAGAAACTGGCAGTCAATGAGCTGTTAGGATTACAACACGTGATGAAGCCGGTCAGAGCGAGACAGTGAGCCACATTGTTAAGAGAATAAACCCTCGTCTCCATTACAATTAGGTACTTTGGTGGTAAAATGAATCTTGATGTGACGTTATTCAGCCTTATAGACTCGATATGATCCAGTTTTACATTTATATTACCGCGGGGGAAGGAGGAGGAAACAAGTGAGGCGAGGGAATTGGGAAAATGGGAATGGAGGCAGCAGATGGAGTGATGGGGGAGCAGAAGCAGCGACACGCGATGAAGTGAAAAAAGACAAGAAGGCGAGAGGGAGACGGAGTGAGAGAAAGAGCGATGGCTGATCCGAACTGAGAAAATGGAAACATTAGTTCGGGGTGATTTGAGCAATTACAGCGAGAGTGACAGAACGATCGGGAACCCGGAGGAAGAGCATCAGCAGGGAGTCATCGCTCTGCTGGTCGCCTACACGTGTCCACTTTACATGCTGTGACCTTCACACATCTAATGGTGCTACTGCAATAATAGTATTTCCCACTGTAAGTCTAACTCATGCATATTTAATTCAATGCCTCTTCATTCAGTTTCAAGTTTCACTCTTGACTAGCGCTCAGTCTGAGCTCCACTGAGTTGCTTGATGTCAATGGGATAAAAGAATAACTGGATTCAAATGTAGAGGAACTCCAAAGCCTCTACACCTAGACTCCACCAGAGATTGTTCATTTTATAGACTATTAACTGGACTCTATAATACCCAGTGCCCAATACCCAATACCCCTTGAAGGTCAAGTTAATCATTTTTGATTTTTTTTAGGGCTTTTTGTGCCTTTATTGTAGAGAAAGGATAGTGGATAGAGTTGGAAATCAGGGAAAGAAGTCATTTACGGATACCTTTCTGGACAGCTGTCATTAAAAGTAGCGCATGAACACCAAGATTCCTTCAAGCCCCCCCCAAAAGCTGTAAACCTAGGGGAAACACTGACACCCCAAGTCTGTATCTGAACCATTATTAATGGCCTGTCAGTTTCTGCAGACTCAAACTCCTACATCTGAAACAGTTCATCAGATCTACATTTAAACAGCGTTCCGATTAAGCAACAGGGAGCGCCGGTTATGACGTGCGCCCCATGCATGGAGGCTACAGTCCTCATCGCTGTAGGGTTTGAAATCTGACCTCGGCCCATTGCTGCATGTCTTCCCCCAATCTCTACTCCCAACACTTCCTGTCCCTCTTTAGCTGTCCTATCCAGTAAAGACAAAAATCACCAATAAATAAATGATTTAAAAAAATGATGCCACTTTACAGCGTCGCCTTCTGTTTGACCACTTCACCTCAAAGATTACATTTTTGACGAGTTAAAAGTGAGAAGAAGAATCAACACCAACAAGGTTAAAACTGTTTTGTTCCAAAATAAACTAATTTAAGCAATCATGATGAATTAACAAATAGAAGCAACAACTCAGTTACACAAAACAAAGTGTGAGAACCTCATCACTTTCAAACAGGCTGCTGTGATGAGGTGTTGCCTTATCGATCTGGAAGTACTGAGGGGAAGAGGATTAGGAAAGGCATGTGTTGGACTGGAGTCTGCTGATAGCTCCAAGTGATGCATGGTGCATTTATCCACTGATAGAAAACAACAGCTGCTCCTTTAAACAAGCACATAGCTGCTGGAGACTTCCTACATCTTATCTGTCAGTGACCTGATAAAGACATCACAGGGCCAACTCAAGGTCAAACTGTCGTTTCCTCACCTACATCTCGTCTACCCCCACCCCCCCATGTCCTGCTACAGATGAGTGTTTTAGTTGGATTAAATGTTGAGCAGCGAAACAAAAAAATGGAGCTTTTACCCTTTTGCCTTTATGGGTGGTTTTCATTTATTTCCATCTGTTTAATGTGGCTTTCATTGAAATTACAAAGATCCCACAGAAATCCCATTTCTCTCTGAGCCAAATCAAGTCATGCACTCTGGTTCTCGCTCGTTCATTTGAGTTTTCCTTTTATTTTTCTTTCCCTCTTTTCCATTACCTTTCATTTTACCTTCGTGATAACTCAAACATGTGCTTTCAAGGTGCAGACTCTGTTTTTTTTGTTGCTAATGATGGAGGTTGTAGGAGTAAAAACAGCTAGAATATTCTTATTCTCTTCTGATATGCTTATTCTTTTTTGAGAAAAGACAGAGAATCACACTCCGACACACTCAACCCGCTCATCAATCAGAGCCTCGGTCGCAGACATTCCTGCTGTAAATACAAGGTGATTCAATATTACTCTGCACTCATTATCTGCTATTAGTCTGGGAGGGAACACACACACTCTGACTCTGTGGCCCCTGAAAAACTGTCTGGGAACTTTTTAAACGACGAGGACGTAATCACCCGAACACATCGTCTGAACATTTTCTGTACAAGCAGCTAACCACTAAAGCCGCACTTCTTGGTCCTCCTCTTGGTCTTAGCATTGATTTAAATGCTATTTCCCCCCTTCCTCTTCGGTAAGCTCAACTTTCCAACCAAAAGGATCTGGTCAAGTCGAGTCAAGTTTATTGACCAATGGTGCATGGCTACATTTACGATAATATCATGAACCAGGGACTGTAATGTTTTTGGTTATGCTGGTGGTATTTCTAGGAGTATATTTGAAATACTCAAACCTAAAATCTAAACAACCTGAGATGAAACATTTTGAAATTCAAAAAACCTTAACAATTGATGAAACTATTAAAATTGTTAAAATCAATAAATACATTTAAGAAACTAACTTTTTTTAAATCAGATTTTGCTCAAGAAACACAAACATATCGATCCAAAATAATTCAGAATCTTAAAATATTATAAAAAAGATTTCTGAGCACTCTTGAAGTTATTTAAAATGTGTAGATTTTGCGGGGTATTTTTTTATGATGTGGCCATTTTTAAACAAAGTAAAAAGCTGTTTTAATAGTTAGATTTGAAATGGAAATACAGTTGCTACTTTAATATTTCTCTTATTGTGAAATCATTTGTTGGAGTATCTATGAGTGCTTCAGATTCCTTACATCTGGAAAACCTCAAGGTAACATTTTTTATGTAATCTCCTTTTTTAATGTCAGATCATCTATAAAAGATTGCCTCTCATTTCATGTCAACTTGAGCTTTTATAGCGATTTTCTACACTCTAAGAAATGATTCATGGGGTTAGTAAAATACACTCAAAATAAATGTTGTTTTTCAACATAAAATTATAAGTTTGTTACTTGTACTAGATTTAGAAAGTTCACCACATTCTTAAAGGAGTATGCCAAACTCAAAATGAAAGAACATTGTCTTAACTTATTATATTGATTTCAAACACATTTTTCTGCATCCAATTAACATTTGTAGATATTACGTTAGTATAACTTAATTACCTACTCTGACTCATACCGTCTGAGCCACAGCCGCGTATCTGTATGTTTGCACTTGTTAGTCCTGCAGCGTTTGTTGTCTGAGTTAGAAAACAAAAATTGAATCTTACATTTAGAAACTATTCCCTCTTATTTTTGGACAGAGCGCAGCGCTGAATGAGAGAGTTTGTGTACCACTACAAACTGCCATCTGCAATTGGGCAAAGTAACTTTTTGTTGACACACCAGCTGATACCTGCATGATGAATCCAGACAGGACGAGAGTGACAGGAGAAAAGTTGCCTCCATTGTGAGCACCCCTCTTGCTGCAACCATTTCTTCACATAGGAGCATAAAGATGTCAAACCTCATGACAAGAGAAATGTAAGCCGGAGCGGCTTTGCCATTATATTTAGGATTTTGGATGAATTTAAAGAGGATTATGTTTTGGTAGAGTTAAATATACTCACAGTGTGGGAGCTTCCTCCTGTTAGTTGTTTTTTAAACAAACAGCTCCACAGCTCCATCAAAAGAGGACAATTTGTTTTTCATGCTTTTCAGGTTAATTGGTGCCACTTGCCAATAGAAGGCAGAATTATTAAATTACTGGTGTGAGTTATCCTGAGGTGAATAAATAGGCTTGGCATGAAAAACACCCACAAACAGAAACAGTTTACAGTCAAGAGCCTCTCTTCAGAGAACGAATCAATACTCATAGAATTAACTGAACAAAAGCAAAAGCAGCTTGTGAGGCTGATTACAGACAACAGACAGTAAATATGAAGAGAAACTAAACACAGACTAATGCCTACATGATGAGGCTGTATCATTTACTTCAAAACTCTTGGAGACTGAAAAAAAGACTCTTGCATCACGATCTAGCCTGCAGCCACCACACACACACACACACACACACACACACACACACACACACTCAAAAAAGGACATACTTAGGGGTCACTCATCGGAGTGTAATAGCTTTGCTGCATGCCCCCCGCTGCTTTCTGAATGAAGCGATCCTCACTCATTAATATTCATGACAAATCTGCTGCCATGCTGTGAGTGTGTATGCTCCAGAGAGAAAGGCTAAAAGCAGCCACACCACCGCGTCACCTCTGAGAGGAACTCCTGGCAAACTTTTGAAGAATATAAAACCCAACATCCGACAGGAGTCTGGGTGTTGGAGAAGGATGGAGCAGCGGGGGCTCGCAGTGATACCGGAGGATCAGATCAGCATGGAGGTCAGGATGAGGGATTAAGACTACAAGTGGTGTTTCACACACAAACACAAACACACACATGACCCATTATTCCACAGAGTTGCTGCGCACTTCCCTTCCAACAACATATCCGAGGCTTTACGAGCAGACCTTGAGAACATGTAGCTGATTGTGTTTTTATTATGTTTGGCGGTGAAAGATGATTTGGTACAGGAAGCAGTGTAAAGCTTTATTCTCTTACAACAGCACAGTGAAGGAATGATTAAGACTCAAGCTGAGAGAAGAAGGAGATCCAAGCTAAATAAACTCAATCCTGTCATGTGTTCTTGTATTCATGCATGAAGATGATGAAGTGAGTTTGTGCAGGGTGCACATAAACACAAGTTGGACTGTCAGGATACCAGATCTTTACTCTTCAATATGATACCTCTTTCAATACCACATCAACATAACTTGAAGTCCGTGTTACTCATCATTTCTTGTTTTTAACTCAAAATATTGCCAGCAAACTCCTGGAGAATCCTACAAGTTAGAAATGTTGACAATGTATTTGTGCAATTTAGACAGTGAGCAGGAGTTTGCAACTTTTAATCTACTAGTTCCATCCGATGCACCTGGCTTAATGAAACAGGTGAGCCAAGTATTTGTGTATTTTTAATAAGCAACCTGCACACAGTGTTAGACACATACATGTGACTTCAGCATCTTGATGAGACGAGCGCAGACCTGCGACTTTCACTGTAACGCTGCTCTGTCTCCTATCGCAGCAGCTTTGGGTTTGAAATATGACTAGATATCTTCTTAAAGCTTCTTTACTTTTCAATACCATCAATCTTTAAAAAATAAAAACAATAATAATAACACGCAGTATCGGAATCCATGACAGCCTAACACACAGGGGTGCTGTTTTTCATTTTTAATTGCAATCAAATCAAATTCAATAGATCTTCAAGGGTAAGACTCAAATCTGATTCAAATGGAGAGAAAATCAATACATCCACAGACTTTGATTAGGAACCTTCATGCAAACAGATAAACTCCAAATATGCAAATTCAAAAGAAAATAAGCGGAAGAAGCCAAACTCAACAAACACTCATCAGATTCTAACCATAAACGTGACCATTTTTCCTCAGCTTACCTGCTTGGCATGCTGATCTGCCCTGGAGGGCGTGTTGGGGCTGGCAGCGGGGGTCACGGGGGCACTACGGCTGCCCCCGGCCAACGCTGCACGCACAGACGCCAGCCACTTCATGATGCTGAGGACGGGAGGGATTTCCGTCTGACGTGCCCCAGATAAAAAGTGTCCGTAAGGGAAAGCAAGAGTCAAACGGAGTCCAGTTTACACCTCGGGGCTTTTTCTGTGTGAGGGGGTGTGAGCGGTCTGCCACCGCCCATTCACTCTCACTGATCCTCCTAACACACACACACGTTTACACACAAATGTGCCCTTTCACTCTGATCCAACATTGTGTTTGTATGCAGCATGTACTGTCACACACTAATCCTACAAGTATGCACACACACTGATACATACACACCACCACCCCCCACCCCACACACACACACACACACACACACACACTACCCCAGTGACACACAATCCTTCCCCCATCACTCTGTCACCATCTGTCACTCTCCCTGTTCCTCCAAGCTCTCCGGCCACATTACTTTAGCCCTGACTTGTCTTCTGTTTCCTCACACACACACACACACACACACACACACACACACACACACACACACACACACACACACACACACACACACACACACACAAACACACACACACGTCCCGCTGTGTCCTGCAGCCTTCAGACACAGCAGAGATAGATGTCTGGCATTAGTCCGTCATTAGAGCTTCATATTCAAGCTGAGACGTCCGTCTGTGATGGAATGAGTGATGGAAAAAAGAGGCACGAATAATAACTGCTGGTCACTTCCTGGTTGAATTAAAGGATTTATATAGATTTATACATACTGGGACGATCTAGACGCAGTCATTTATTGAACAGTTACATGCGGATCAGTAATAGTTAAATATCTAACAGGACAATAGACTGAATGAGGTTTGGTACTAACTCTCAAAAATAATTTATAAAACAATCATTGTTTGATTTTGAAAAAAGACAAATTAACAGTTTAAAACACTCAGGCATCAGTTTAATTTACGACCCTCTTAAGTCACTAAGGACAAAAATGTCCACTTCCAAAAAACTGATATGAACATAGAACAGGTTGATATTTTCTTCTACTTTTTTCTGCATACATCTCTTAAACAACTTCAGCCCTGCTCAAAACTGTTTTTAGCAGTTTTTTGGAAGTGGACATTTTTGTCCTTAGGGACTTAAGAGGGTAGTAAACATGTTTCTCAGTGTTCTATTGATCTATGAAAAAAAAAAATAATTGCATTCCAAAATGTGTCAAGAGAGACTTTCTTACAAAAATGTGTACCATATGCACTAACACAGACAAAATGATGACCAGATAAAGAGGAAACATTTGCCCAAATGGACAAAAATGTCCATAATGATGCAAGAGGGTTAAATCTCTTTTTTTTTTAATCTCTTTTATAAAACATACTTTTATAAAAGAGTTATTTCTGTTTTCACTTGAGTTGATTGACAGCCCTTTTGTCGGTGACTCAAGACAACTTTTTTTTACAGGTTTTGTTGATTTTAGCCGTTTCATTTGCCCTTGTTGGCTTGCCTTGCTCTGTGTGTTATTTTTGTAAATCACTTTTTTTAACATGAGTTCAGAGAAGTGCTACATATATAGATTATTATAAACAACATGGAGCTGCATACACTTCATCGTTTCTGATGGCTAATAGGGATGTTGCCTGGAATGACTTTGTAGAATGTTTTTCAAAAAACATCAATGCTCTTGGGGCAAAACACCAGAGACTTGAAATACAAAAGTTAAATTCACAACTTCATTTTTTCCCAAACATATGTTGTGTGTTAATTGTTTCAATAAATATGCT
Source organism: Labrus mixtus (assembly GCF_963584025.1). Taxonomy (NCBI): domain Eukaryota; kingdom Metazoa; phylum Chordata; class Actinopteri; order Labriformes; family Labridae; genus Labrus; species Labrus mixtus. Next base: position 4,100,733 of record NC_083633.1, on the reverse strand, counting down.
GCAATATGCCTGAGTGTATTATCACAACCTGTCAGTGTGAGTTTGCCTGTTTCATGTTTCTGTTTTCCCCCAACAGAGTTCAACTCATCAAGCCCGGACCCCCACTACAGTCCTCTGGTTCAAACAGCGGACTCTCATCCAGCAGATCACTTCCTTGTGTTATTGGAAGTGTAGTATATTTCCCCTCTAACTTACTTTTACCCAAACCTACCTAAGTGTGCAGCTATCAATGTGAAGCAGGTTATTTACCTTTGGAAACCAAGGATTTAACCAAATGATGGGAGGAGAGAGTGGGGGATGACATGCAGCAAAGGGCAGAGGTCAGATTCAAACCCACGGGTGCTGTGTTGAGTACTAGAGCCTCTGAACATGTGGTGCGTGACATAACCGCTAGGCAATCTGGTACTCCAAAACAAGGACTTTTTTCAAAACAAGGGCTGATTCCTGCGCTCCAGACACAGAGTTTAGGACAGAAAGCCCTGAACAAAAAATGTTGGGCAATTGGTCCAAGCCAATTCCTTCACAGTATTACAATCCAGTCTTTGTACAGCCAAGCAAGTAATAAATAATGTTGGTAACTGTGCACATGCATGTAGAGCCCAGGCGATGAGACAACCAAAGATCAAACTTGCCTCAAAATAAAAAAAAAAGGAACACTTCTTCTTCTTGATTCTACCAAATACAACAGGCCAAAGGTCAACAATGGTAGAGTAAAAACAGAAAAGTCTGCTTTATTGGACTTTTCAGGCTTACAGCTGAGGATATGAATCAAGCTGCTGATTTGTCCATAACACCAGAGGGGCTGTTTCCCATGATGCTGTGCATGTGATGTGGCTTCATCAAAGTAACCGCGATAATTGAAAAAAATGTTGGGAAAAGACGCTCAGGGTTTTAATATATGTGGAGCTTACAAATGCATGTGTACAGTTTAAGTAGATCTCCTGCCAGGGAGCACACATGTACAAGAATAGATTCAAGATCTTCAAAGTTATGGGAACAATCAGAACAAATGGAGATCATGTTTGAGTTAACTTTGCACTTATTCAAATCCATATGGACTTTATGAAAAGCACACTTTGATCCCATAAATCACTGCTTCATGTTTTTAAAGTGACACTACAGATCAGAGGAGCTGCACAGGGTTACACATGTCACAGTGTTGTACATTTTGAAAGAGGATAATCCCCTGCAGGGCTTTACAAAGGGGTTATTGCTGGCTGGAAGATACCCTCCAGACATACGAGTGTGTGTGTGTGTGTGTGTGTGTGTGTGTGTGTGTGTGTGCGCAGGGAATCATGGATGTGTGTTAGTGGCCATATGCGGAGGGCAGTTGCCGTCTCTGCTGGTGTCAGTGTGTTACTGGTGAGGATATGGCCAAAGCTTCGACTTTAATTCATCTCTTAATCCCCCCCGTCTCAGCATGGCATCACACATGGCATGGCGTGATGGAAACGTTTCAATTGACTGCACCTTCAGTCTCGAGGTTTGTGTGAGAGGAAGAAGAATTAACACATCGAAACGGGATGCGGGGATGTGAAGTGACAAGCGTAGCCTACTTTTCATGACTGGTGAATCTGATTTAGTGGGTGTAAATGCATCTTTGTGTGTGTGTGTGTGTGTGTGCGTGTGTGTGTCGTTCTCAAAACAAGGAGCTCTGCCTTTGGGGAGGAATCAACTCAGTCTAATCTCCGACTGTGAGACATTTCCCCGTAACAAACACTGAATCATTCAAAGCATGAACCCGGGTGAAGCCTCATCTGCAATGCACACTGTTTTCACGCTTTGATTCCTAATCAAACTTCCCTGTTGCTGCGATGTGTTCACTATTACAGTGGGAAGGATACAATTAAAGCTCAGATGGAGCTAAAACCCAACAATGGCTCATGACATGAACACAGCCGCAGGCAGAGCACAATACCACGACGAGTGGTGCGCCTGGCTTTGTGGGCGGTGGAGCGGGAAGTGAAAGCAGTGTCAGCTGTGGTTTGTGAATGAAGATGTTACAATAATGAATGGAGACTTGAAAGCGCACATGTTGCACATTCATATTCATTCACCAATCCTTAAAGATTGAGGGCCAGGCTTTTAAAAAAAAAAAAACTAAAATAATAGTTTGAGGAATATTTCAAAGAAGAATTAGTACATTTCTTTGTAACTGATGCAGAGGAGCGTGTCTGAGTTTTTCATCCCTGAGTAGTGACTTCGGGGCTTGAGCAGGATACACAAAGCCTGTCAAGGAAACCCAGGCGTAAGACCAGATAATTAACTCACAATGGTGCATTTGCATTTTTGATAAGTAATTAAAAGTAATATATTTTACACTCATTGGAATTTGGAACATTTCTACATTGTGTTTTGTTTTTCAGCCCTGAGTATTGTATTCTGCCTCTCAGCAGCCTTTAAGTGGCCTCTCAGGCTAATCCAAAAAAAACAGAGCGAGTGTTCAAACAAAATGTTTGTTTTTTTTTCCATAAAGGGAACCTCAATGACAAAGCCATTTCAGGATAACATCGATCAGATTCATCGCTTATCGTATATTATGAAATATAACTGACTGTTGTTCATGCTTTTCAGCTCCAGGAAGGTCTATGGCAGCACTAATGCAGCCTGAGAGGCAAAACAGATATATGCAGTGGTGTAGTGCAGGTTATAAGCACTTATTGTTCTGTCTCCATAGGGTGCACTCACTTCTTATAAGCTCCATTGATTCACACAAATGATTGACAATATCTGTGGTACGCAGCAATTTTTTTCCCTAGGATGGTGAAGGGATGACTCTCTCTACTCTGTTTCTAATTGGCTCATACGTACTAACTAAATATTCAAAAGCAGTCTTACATGTCGCTGTTTAAAACACAAGCAGATTATCCTCTGCTGGACGTGCCACATAAAAAAACAGAGTATACTCACTTCTTTAGGCACCACTACACCACTGGATAAAGGGTAATCAAGTAAAGGTCGGATTTGATATTTACTGATAAAATCTCCTTTCTCATATTTAACCCGAGCATGGTTCTGCATGCTCTTTCTGATCCTGGGTAGTGTCTGCAGGATAAAGATGGGTGTGCTGCCTCAGTGAAGGCAATGAATCAAATCCCTGCTTCTATAACTTACTGATGCATTAAGTGCGTTAGCATCGTTGAACTTGCAGAAATCTTCAAACAGTTTTCTAAAACTTTGGCCAAAGTTCTGCAAAAATAATCATTGAATACAAATAGAAAGGAAACGTTATGTCTATGTTCAATAAAGTGAAATAAGAGATCTTAATAAAAGTGGGGCTTGGAAGTGATTGGATATCCGAATAAAAGAAGCATTAGAGTTTTAAAAAAGCACAGCCTGCAGCTAAAGTCAGACTTTCATCTTTGCAAACACAGTCGATCAGCAACCACAAAGGGAAACTACAGAACAGAGAGCCACAACTTTGTTCCCAACTTCTAAACATCAAGCTTCAGTGTAAACTCCACTCCCATTCCCAGCAGGGGTCGAGGAGGATCACTGAAGGGGAAAGGATACTGAGATAAGGACAAGCACATTTACACAATGTTGCATGTGAAGTCAATAATGCTAAATGAAGTGAAATTAAGGGGAAGGGATGCAAAAGAAAAGAAAAGGGTGGGAAAGTTGTATAGCGGAGTTATGACTGTTTTAACGGCCATCTTTGGAACTCCTCCACATTCCTTCCTGCCCTCTACATCCCTCCCACGTTTTCCAGAGCTCACCCTGTGCTGAAACGCCCCGGTGGAGACGACGGCTTTCATCGAGCTCCAAGCGGCCCCGGAGAAAATCAAGAGAGCTGTAAATGTCTCGGCGTGAGAGAGGCATTAAAACTAATCCCCCTAAGACAGAAAAAGGGCTTTTCCAAATCAGGCAGGACTGCAAAAGGGAACTCCACCCTCGGACACGGCATCGCTGCGTACAAACAAAAGATGCAACCGTAGCTAATGCAGCTGTGGTTCAAAGTCATGTAACCAATCCAGCATGTTGCTTATAAAGAGCACATGTGGATGTCATGTAAAGGATATTTTCATTTTTCAACAGCCATCATTTTACAGGATCTTAAACAATGTCAGACTCTGAAACATCCACACTGCAGAACTAGGCGGACTTTAGCATTCCTTATACTGAATCACATCTCTAATGTCCAGAAAGGTAGGTACCTTCAGCATTTTACTTTTTGAACTGTGGCCAACAACCAAGCACCATATTTGATGAGAAAGGAGGGAGAACAGGCTGTACGATGATGGTCACTATTGCCATTAATATCTGTCAGGCTGTTAATACTGCTTCAGTTAGGGACTTAGAAAAGGCCAAAAGAACAAAGTCAGGAAGTCCCAGAGGGTGCTGGGACACACAGAGCTGTTGGTGTGCTGGTCTCAAAGCCCCAGTTTCCCCCTCCTGGGAAGTCTCTGAACATGTTGTTTCCTCTTTATAAACCCTGACTGTAATCTGGTACGGTTACTCCAGTTATGTTGGCATGTTGCATTGTTCAAAGTATCTATAGGGTGTTATGTATATTGATGCAGACTAAATTTAGACCGTGTAGGAAAGAAATGTAAAAACAAAGGTTTTTTTAGTGGTTTCTCCCTGCAGCTAACAGGCGCACTCTCCTGTCTGTTTTCTGAGACATTCATCACCTCTGCACTAGTTTGCATTGCATGAGTAAACAAACATTGTGCTCTAAAGGAACTCATTTCCCCTGTCGTTCAACAGGCAATAAATCAAGCATGTCACCTGAAATAAGAAGCAACCGGTCCAGTGTTGGGCATGTCCCAACAAACACGCCTACTGTATATTTATGGCAGAAACTGAGTGATAAATAACTCGCGGCTTAGACAGCAGCGAGGAGTAAGTCAGCGCAGGAGGGACTAATTGGAGGATGAAACACAAGGGGGGGGGGGGGGGGGGGGGGGGGGTTATCAGGAGAGGCCACTGTCCTACTTCTCATGACACACTGAAGTGGAGAAGGCTCCGACAGAAGTTTGATGAGAAGGTGGTGTTCTGAGTGAGAGGAGTGGTGCTGCTGCAGTGCAGTGCAGCTTGGCTGGAGTTTCAGGCGGCCTCTCTCATCCTCTGCCAAAGGATCCAGGGGCCAGCCGGGACTCGAGACGTTTTTGGAAGGCTTTTTTTTTTTTTATTCCCAGCAACAGCTTT